>NC_066362.1:136642756-136682756 GCF_013377495.2 Cygnus atratus | reverse complement strand
TATCTATGTAATTGGTGTTATCCTTCTGGTAATAAAATGGCAATTATGACAAAGCAAAAAATCTTTGTCCTGCTTTCATTTCGTCTTGTCTCTTTTGACTGGGAACTCTGCAAGGCACTTTCTTATTCTGTGTTTACTAAGTAGGGAAACAACATGTTCCTGCTGTCAAGGGGAACTGCAGGAATGCTGTAATTACCTCTAATGTTCCCATTTTCTTGGTAAGGGAGAAAGAGTAATCCATTAATATCAGGCACACATCTTGAATCTCTTCTGAACACAAGAAGGCAGTGAACACTTCATCCTTCTGCAGTCCCGTTTGAAAAAAAAAAAAAAAAAGTTATGTTTTTGCTAAAAGAAATACATTTTGCAGTTTTAGGGCCATAATGCTGCATCACCAGTAGAGACAATAGACAAGTATTGAGGGAAGGGACAAAAGTCTGGTCTTCTAATTGCTGTAGTACATACAGCAGGAACTCCTATTAGATTGGAATATTTGGAGATAAAAGACGCACATCAGCTTTTTCCTGACCCTAACAACAGATCCCCAGTTTTTTTTACTTAATGAAAAAAAGTATGCTGTTCTATCAATAGGGCACAAGTTTCAAGGAGCTTTACAAAACATTATCAATATCTGTGATGTCAAAATGCAAACAGGAAGTCAATCTGTTTGGAAAACAGCTATGTTAACATCCTTCTTTCTGAATAAATAGGTCTAATAACATCCCATTAAATAAGAAATTTTCCAGATCCCAACAACCCTAACTATAGTAACTTGAATGGCCTTGAATACCCAGATAGTGCATTCTGAGCTGTAAAATGATGGTAATCAATTTATGAGAATAAAGTCATTACTATGCCAAATACCAGAGTAGAAAAATATATTGCTGTCCATGTAGACCCTGAGTATGATCTTGCAGCGGTTAGAATTTTGATTTTGCAAATTGGTCCATCTGTTTTCAGTCAGTACACATACGATGTAGCAAAATATTTTCAGGATTATAACCTAATCTGTGCAAAAACCAAATCTGTCTATATCTTCTGGATTTGGATGAAGAACAACAGCAGATGTAAAAGGGAGTGATAAGACTGCAGTCGTAACCATAACTGTTGCCTGAAAGTTTGTGCTCAAGATCTTTCTTATTTTCAAGACCTGTAGAACTAGTTCAGAAATGGGACTTTCATTGTCTTCACCTCTTTGTGTTCTCACCCAGTTTTAAGACTATCATTGGCACTACTTAGTGAATTTGAACAACCTGACTTGCTTGTGTCACTTGTCCAGTTGCAGAGACAATGCTTGACCACTCAGATTTGGGTGCAGTTCCCTCTGCCCAAACCAGACACTCATTCTGTCTCCAGAGAGAAATCTTTCCTTGAGCCACATTGAGGCTTTCCTCACCAATGAGGGTGTCATGACCAATCACAGCATGTCCTGGTTTCAGTTAGGACAGAGTTAATTTTCCTCCTAGTAGCTGGTAGGGTGCTATGTTTTGGATTAGGATGAGAAGAGCGCTGATAACATGCTGATGTTTTAATTGTTGCAGAGCAGTGCTTACACCAAGCCAAGGACTTTTCAGCTTCTCGCTCTGTCCTGCTAGCGAGCAGGCTGGGGGTGCAGCAGGAGAGGGGACAGACCCAGGACAGCTGACCCAAACTGGCCAAAGGGGTATTCCATACCATCTGACATCATGCTGAACAATATATAGGGGTGGCTAGCTGGGGTGGGGGGGGGCCGGCTGCTCGGGGATAGGCTGGGCATCGGTCAACAGGTGGTGAGCAATTGCATTGTGCATCACTTATTTCGTACACATTATTATTATTATTATTATACTATTATTATTATTATTATTATTATTGATGTTGTTATTATTTTTCCTGTCTTAATAAACTGTCTTTATCTCAACTCACAGGCTTCACTTTCCCGTTTCTCTCCCCCATCCCAGAGAGGGAGGGGGGAGGGTGAGCGAACGGCTGTGTGGTGTTTAGCTGCCAGCCAGGCTAAACCACAACAGTCCATTTGGTGCCCAACGTGGGGCTCAAAGGGTTGAGATATCGACAGATTTGGCCAGAGTGTGTTAAACTAAAATTGGTATAAGTATTCGACCTGCTTAATAGTTGCTAGTCACAATGTTGATTGCCTTAATCTCAAGTCTGCTGTACCTGTTTCCCAAATTGAGTTTTATAGCACGTTACTTTCTGTATGTGCTCCCTGTCGTGCTGTTTATCCTTTCCGGGCCCTGATTTAAGATTGTTATGGTACTGTGTGGTGTAACGATGGCTTATGAAATGATGAGATTTCTGGTCATGACTCTAACCTGGTATTTGTACTCAGCACTGTCGTTGACTCTATACTTCGGAAACCATGTCTCAGAAACTATTAGCAATTACACCTATTGCCTTTTTTCATCAGGGAGTCAATCTGTGGAGGGGACAGGGGAAGATATTTTTTCCTACCTGTTCACTCTCCCTTCCTCCTTCACCACCCTCTTATCCCCCGAGCTAGTTACGGTAGCTCTCCAAGATGTTGAATATCCTTGGGATACTCAGACCAGCATGTTCTTGTTGTTATGTCTCCTGAATGCGCTTCAGGTTTTGTTTAAGGTTAAACAACTACTTAGGAATCTCATCTGGAGATCTGTCTTGAGGCAGGATAGTTGTGAGTGGCAGGAAGTGTGGGAGGATATGAGCAGGTTTCTAGAGCAGTGGGCACCTCCAGTGTTTTGGACATTCACCCCTGAACAACTGCAAAATCCTAAAAAACTGGTAGAATGCTTGAAAAAAAGGTGTCATGACTCTGGCAGTTCCAAAGTGACACAAATCACTGTAACGTGCTGGGGTCTGGCTTGTGCCTATTGAGCTGCAATTGATGCTACTATCAACCTAGTGACAGACCCTGCGGCCGTTCCAGTCCCGGCTCCCGCAGCCGTTCCAGCTCCAGCTCCCGCAGCCGTTCCAGCTCCAGCTCCTGCAGCCGTTCCAGTTCCAGCTCCCGCAGCTGTTCCAGTTCCAGCTCCTGCAGCCGTTCCAGCCCCTGCAGCTGCTCCAGCTCCTGCAGCCACTCCCACTCCTGTGGCTGGGTCAGAGAAACGAACTGTAGCAGTGCAAGTTGTCCCTGCAGAGGGTATTCCAACCCCTGTGGCAGACCCTGTAGCTCGGTCAGAAAAGCGAGCTGTAGCAGTGCAAGTTGCCCCTGTAGACAAGGTGAAAAAATAGAGACTCAGGTCGTTTAGAACGCAGACAGTCTTCTGCTAAGTCTAGGTATGGAGAAGACGGGGCTGGGCCATCAAATGTGCAGGAGGATGAAGATGAGGATGAGGATGTCGAAAAATCAACAGTAAGTACCGGAACCCTATACCAGCGTGAGCTACGAGATGTGCGAAAAGATTTTGGTCGCTGTATAGGTGAACAGCTTGTCACCTGGCTGCTCTGGTACTGGGACACTGGAGCCAATTGTGTGGAATTAGAGGGCAGGGAAGCCAGGTGGCTGGGATCCCTTGCTAGAGATGCAAGCATTGACAAAGCAATTGGAGATGGAGCACGATCTCACAGCCTCTGGAGGCGTCTCCTGTCAGCTGTGAAGGAAAGGTATCCCTTCAAGGAAGAACTTGTATGTCTACCAGGCAAGTGGACCACTATGGAGAAGGGAATTCAGTACCTGAGGGAATTAGCCGTACGGAAAGTAATTTATAAGGACCTAGACGACGCACAAATATCCACAGATCCAGATGAAGTCCAGTGTACTCGACCCATGTGGCGGAAGTTTATACGGACTGCACCATCATCATGGGCCAGCTCATTGGCAATAATAACCTGGAAAGATGGTAAAGACCCCACAGTGGATGAAATGGCTAAACAACTCCGGCAGTACGAAGAAAATCTCTCCTCTTCCCTACAGGCCTGCGTCTCGGCTGTGGAGAAACTCTCTGAAGAGCTCCACCAACTTAAAGAGAATTTATCTTCCCCCCCACCTGAACGAACCAGTGGCCACCAACTAAAAGAGAATACTTTGGAGAAACTTTTTGAAGAGGTCCACCAACTTAAAGAGAGTTTATTTTCTTCCCCACCTGTACAAACCAGCGTCTCGGCTATTAGGGGTAAACGTGCATCCGTGCAAAGAAGACAATATGGTGGGTACACACCCCGCGCCACCCTGTGGTTTTACCTACGTGACCATGGAGAGGACATGAGAAAATGGGATGGAAAATCTACTGAGACCCTAGAGGCACGGGTACGTGAGTTGCAAAAGAAAACAATTGGGAGAAAGGGGTTCTCTGAAAAGTTTGCTGCTCCAACTTCCAGCAGGCAGTCCTTTAAACACAGAAACGAAGATTCTGACCAGGACTAGCGGGGCCCTGCCTCCAGCCAGGGGGAGGAAAGGGACAATTGAGTTTATTGGACTGTGTGGATTCGATGGCCTGGCACGTCTGACGCACAGAAGTATAAGGCTTTAGTAGACACCGGTGCACAATGTACTCTAATGCCATCAAGCTGTAAAGGGCCAGAGCCCATCTGTATTTATGGCGTGACAGGGGGATCCCAGCAGTTAACTGTATTGGAGGCTGAAGTGAGTCTAACCGGAAATGAGTGGCAAAAGCACCGTATTGTGACTGGCCCGGATGCTCCGTGCATCCTTGGCATAGACTATCTTAGAAGAGGATATTTCAAGGACCCAAAAGGGTTCCGCTGGGCTTTTGGCATAGCTGCCTTAGAGACAGAGGACATTAAACAGTTGTCTACCTTGCCCGGTCTCTCAGAGGACCCTTCTGTTGTGGGGTTGCTGAGGGTTGAAGAACAGCAAGTGCCAATCGCTACCACAACTGTGCACCGGCGGCAATATCGCACCAACCGAGACTCCCTGATTCCCATCCATAATCTAATTCGTCAACTGGAGAGCCAAGGAGTGATCAGCAAGAACCATTCACCTTTTAATAGTCCCATGTGGCCAGTGCGAAAGTCTAATGGTGAGTGGAGACTAACAGTGGACTATCGTGGCCTGAACGAAGTCATGCCACCACTGAGTGCTGCAGTGCCGGGCATGCTAGAACTCCAGTATGAACTGGAATCAAAGGCAGCCAAGTGCTGCCACAAATTGATATTGCTAATGCATTTTTCTCCATCCCTCTAGCAGCAGAGTGCAGGCCACAGTTTGCTTTCACTTGGAGGGGAGTCCAATATACTTGGAATCGGCTGCCCCAGGGGTGGAAACATAGCCCTACCATTTGCCATGGACTGATCCAGTCTGCGCTGGAGCAGGGGGAAGCTCCTGTACACCTGCAGTACATCGATGACATCATTGTGTGGGGTGACACTGCAGAGGAAGTTTTCGAGAAAGGGAAGAAAATAGTCCAAATCCTTCTGAAGGCCGGTTTTGCCATAAAACAAAATAAAGTTAAAGGACCTGCACGAGAGATCCAGTTTTTAGGAATAAAATGGCAAGATGGACGTCGTCAAATCCCAATGGATGTGATCAACAAAATAACAGCTATGTCTCCACCAAGTAGCAAAAAGGAAACACAGACTTTCCTAGGTGTCGTGGGGTTTTGGAGAATGCATATTCCAAATTACAGTCTGATTGTAAACCCGCTCTACCAAGTAACCCGTAGAAGAATGCTTTTGAATGGGGCCCTGAGCAACGACAAGCCTTTGAACAAATTAAACAGGAAATAGTTCATGCAGTAGCCCTTGGGCCAGTCCGAACAGGACCAGACGTAAAGAATGTGCTCCACACCGCAGCCGGGGAGAATGGTCCCACCTGGAGCCTCTGGCAGAAAGAACCTGGGGAAACTCGAGGTCGACCCCTGGGGTTTTGGAGTCAGGGATACAGAGGATCTGAGGCAAACTATACTCCAACCGAAAAGGAGATATTGGCAGCATATGAAGGAGTTCGATCTGCTTCGGAAGTGGTCGGTACTGAAGCGCAGCTCCTCCTGGCACCCGGACTGCCGGTACTGGGTTGGATGTTCAAAGGAAGGGTCCCCTCTACACATCATGCAACTGATGCTACATGGAGCAAGTGGGTTGCACTGATTACTCAGGGGGCTCGAATAGGAAACCCCAGTCGCCCAGGAATTTTGGAAGTGATTATGGACTGGCCAGAAGGCAAGTACTTTGGGATATCAGCAGAGGAGGAGGTGGTCCGTGCTGAAGAAGCCCCACTGTACAACAAGCTACCAGAGAATGAGAAGCAATATGCCCTGTTCACTGATGGGTCTTGTCGTATGGTGGGAAAGCATCGGAGATGGAAAGCTGCTGTATGGAGTCCTACACGACGAGTTGCAGAAGCTGCTGAGGGAGAAGGTGAATCGAGTCAGTTTGCAGAAGTGAAAGCCATTCAGCTGGCCTTAGATATTGCTGAACGAGAAAAGTGGCCAGTTCTCTATCTCTATACTGATTCATGGATGGTAGCAAATGCCCTGTGGGGGTGGTTACAGCAATGGAAGCAGAACAACTGGGAACGCCGGGGCAAACCCATCTGGGCTGCTGCATTGTGGCAAGATATTGCTGCCCAGGTAGAGAACCTGGTTGTAAAGGTACGCCATGTAGATGCTCATGTGCCCAAGAATCGGGCTACTGAAGAACATCAAAACAACCAGCAGGTGGATCAGGCTGCTAAGATTGAAGTGGCTCAGGTGGACCTGGACTGGCAACATGAAGGTGAATTATTTGTAGCCCGATGGGCCCATGACACCTCAGGCCATCAAGGTAGAGATGCAACATACAGATGGGCTCGTGACCGAGGGGTGGACCTGACCATGGACACTATAGCACAGGTTATTCATGATTGTGAAACATGTGCTGCAATTAAGCTAGCCAAACGGTCAAAGCCTCTTTGGTATGGAGGACAATGGCTGAAATACAAATATGGAGAGGCCTGGCAGATTGATTACATCACACTCCCTCAAACCCGCAACGGCAAGCACCACGTACTTACAATGGTGGAAGCAACCACCGGATGGCTGGAAACGTATCCTGTGGCCCATGCCACCGCCCGGAACACTATCCTGGGCCTTGAAAAGCAAGTCCTATGGCGACATGGCACCCCAGAAAGAATTGAGTCAGACAATGGGACTCATTTCCGAAACAACCTTATAGACACTTGGGCCAAAGAACATGGTATTGAGTGGGTGTATCACATCCCCTATCATGCACCAGCCTCTGGGAAAGTTGAACGATACAACGGACTGTTAAAGACTACACTGAAAGCAATGGGTGCTGGGACATTCAAAAATTGGGAAACACATTTGGCAAAGGCCACCTGGTTAGTCAATACTAGAGGATCTGCCAACCGAGCTGGACCTGCCCAGTCAAACCTGTTACGCACTGTAGAAGGGGATAAAGTTCCTGTAGTGCACGTAAGAAACATGCGGGGTAAGACAGTCTGGGCTACTCCTGCCTCAGGAAAAGGCAAACCCATTCGTGGGATTGCTTTTGCTCAGGGACCTGGATGCACTTGGTGGGTAATGCAAAAGAATGGGGAGGTCCGGTGTGTACCTCAAGGGGACCTAATACTGGGTGAGAATAGCCCATGAGTTGAATTGTAGTATGTTAATTATCATATAATACTGTATGTCATCACTACCATGATTGCTATATATCATAGATGAAAATGGTGATTAATTAGAAGGTATTGGAAAGACTGTAACCTGAGCATGACATAAATGGTATGGAATAAGGGGTGGATATCTGTCCTGGTTTCAGTTAGGACAGAGTTAATTTTCCTCCTAGTAGCTGGTAGGGTGCTATGTTTTGGATTAGGATGAGAAGAGCGCTGATAACATGCTGATGTTTTAATTGTTGCAGAGCAGTGCTTACACCAAGCCAAGGACTTTTCAGCTTCTCGCTCTGTCCTGCCAGTGAGCAGGCTAGGGGTGCAGCAGGAGAGGGGACAGACCCAGGACAGCTGACCCAAACTGGCCAAAGGGGTATTCCATACCACCTGACGTCATGCTGAACAATATATAGGGGTGGCTAGCTGGGGGGGGGTGGGGGCCGGCTGCTCGGGGGTAGGCTGGGCATCGGTCAACAGGTGGTGAGCAATTGCATTGTGCATCACTTATTTCGTACACATTATTATTATTATACTATTATTATTATTATTATTATTATTATTTTTCCTGTCTTAATAAACTGTCTTTATCTCAACTCACAGGCTTCACTTTCCCGTTTCTCTCCCCCATCCCAGAGAGGGAGGGGGGAGGGTGAGCGAACGGCTGTGTGATGTTTAGCTGCCAGCCGGGCTAAACCACAGCACAGCAGAATGCAGAAGACAGGCGGTGCAGAATACTATGCTGCCAAAGGTTTGTAAGAAGAGGCTTCTGATGGAAACCTACTTCAGATGAAATGTGATAGAAAGGCAGCCTGGAAAGTTTATTCTGGGATTTAAATGAGAGATAACCTTCTGCCAAGTTAGAAAGAAGACCTTTGGTTCCCACAAGCATCATGAAGGGTATTTTCCCTGGATGTGTCTAGAGCCAGGGGCTGATGATCAGGGCCACATATAGCTGTGCAAACAAACTGTTTTGTAAATGTTGACAGTTCTTCATCATATTTCCTGTATCATCCTAGGGCATGGGCTGTGATGGAGAGTAGCCAAGAGATTTGGGGATATAAGGTAAACATGAATCATCCACAGTGACAGGCTATATTGTTCTATTTCTGTGGGTCAGAACATGTCTGTAAAAGGAATCTATTGTGAGATGGTGTAGAACACATATGACTATTGATCTGAGATGTGGGATATTCCTCTTCCATACTTTTCTTCGATCTGTCTAAAGAACATTCCCCACTGTTCAGTATGTCTCCCATCCGCCTGCCTTTAGCAGCAGTACATTGAGAAGTATGTAATACATAGTGTTTTGTTGCTGCTGCTATTCAACAAGTAATTATTCCCTTTCAACAGTGTCAAAAAGCTTTGTCTATGGATGGAGAAATTAAAAAAGTATCATGCAGTCACAGACACCTGAACTTCTCTACTTTAGTAAAGACTTTCATTTTTTTGCTGTCTTCATTAATGCAGGTACAACTGTGGTGGAGTGAGAAACAGAAAATATAACACCTTCTGGAAAAAATACAGAAGAAAGCTATAAGGACATAATTAAAACAATATAAATCATTTCAATATAAGTATTATATTTTTTGTTGGGGGATCTACGAATGACAAAAGGTATTATGTATTTAACAGAACAATTCTTTTAACAGCCTGATCTTGGTCACCTTTCAAGGACTTGCAAAATTTCATTGACTTAGAGCCTATTGGTCTAAGGAATCACATAGATCTAGTTTAGGTCAGGGACATGAAATTCATATTTTTCTAAAGAATGTTGCAATCTCTAGGGAAGAATGAATTCTGATACATGGAAGTACTTTGTGTGTTGGTTTTGTTTTGTTTTGCTTTGCTTTGCTTTTATGTTTGTTTCTTATTTTTCTTTTTATAAGAAAATAAATCATTACAGAATGGATAATGAAAAATGAAAATCTGAATCTAATTCAAGCTGAAATATGATTATTAAGTATGAAGATAAACCATGTAAATTCAAACAGCTCTCATGTCTAATTTAGATGAGGTTTCAACTCTCTCATGTGGGTATCTTACATGGCCATGATCGGGCCTCTGCTTCCTCTGTATTGTGAAAAGAACTAGTCCTGTTGTGAAGGTGACTCACAAAATGTAAGTGTTCATTTAGACAATGTTCTTTTCAGCCAGAAAATTTAATTTGCATAAAAGACTAGTTACAGCTATCCTGAAAAATCATTTTTAAGTGAAGTAAGCTTTTTGTCTAAAAAAAATATAATAATAATAAATAAATAAAAATAGATACATCCTGTAGCCTGAGAGTAATTTCAAATATATGAAGATTTCCCATACTGATTATGTGATATTCCTGTCCTTATTAGGAAATATTTTTATTCACCTAAAGGTTTTACCTATAAACAACTGTGTACCAGTTACAAAGTGTGGATTGCACAGTTTTAACCACATCAGTACATCTTTTCTGAGCAATGTAAGAACTTATAAACAATCTCTCTTCCCCTCCTCTGGCTGTTTTGTTTTCAGATTCACTGGTATGAAATGAATGGGTAAAGAAAAAACATCAGGAAAATAGAAATTTTTGATCTGGAAAAAAAATTAAATGAGTAAATAGCGTATTACAAAAGGTCTGCTTTCATCTATTTCATTGCATTTTACCATTTTTTTAAACATTGCTATTAGTAAAGTTATATTAAAGTTGATTTTTCTCCTTTTTTTTTTTCCTCATACTTTCTAACTGCTTTTCAAATTGAAAAGAATGCAGGCTTTACTTCTTTTGTTTCCTCAAAAGAGAAAGCTATAGTTAACAGATACTAATACTTAAAATAATTTTATAAACAAAACTGAATTTTCCCATAATAAATTTTTTAAAAGGGAAAATAACAAATTTTTGTTTGTTGTGAAATAATTTCTCAAAGTCATGAAACAGAATACCTAAAAAAAAACCAACAAAACAAAGACTACAGAAATGCTATTTATTTAGAATACAGATTAAACTCTTAAATAAAATACATAAAAGAAAATGAAAAACTTATTAAATAAAATAACCTGTATATACATAAAAAAAGTAGAAGTGCCTATATTTTTGTTCAGTTTTGCTCATTTTGCACAGTTCCTGTTGGAGGTTATAAGCAAATGTGAAGGTATGAATTCTCAATGTTCTGTCAGTGTTTCTAAGGAAAGCCAGCAAAAACGTAGTGATTTTTTTTTCATAAAAATTGCATGTGGGTTTGTGTAGGTATGTGTTCTCCAGCTGGGTTATATTACAACTGAGATATCTGCCATCCCCACATAGAGGCAAAGTCTCCAAGAATGTAAATATATACATATATGTATAGTATATTGGGAAAGCAAAGATACTACAGTTGCACAGCTAAAGAGGCCACAGTCTTCTCATGATATTACTAATTTTTATTGTGAGTTTAGTTAAGTGGGAGGTCTATTTATATGGTGGTTAAGGTGTCTGTCAAAGGGACGCTTGGCACTTGTTCCTCCTTTGCACTTTGAAGTTCACTTCCTACAGTAACATTTTTCAGTCATAACACCACCTTCACAGCTGAAAGTCAAGGCTGCTAGCCATGCCCCTGTGCTTCAAAATGTAGAAACAGTAACTCAGCCCTAAGGAAATGGACCAATTACAAGAAACTTAGTTTAACTTCCTGCTGTGGTAGACAAATGGAGATCTACTATGAAAGTAAGCCTGAAAGCTTAAGATATATATGTAGGTATTTAGCAATTACAGTCAACTGGAACATTCTAAGCAGCAAACCCAAACGTTTTCTGTAAGGACCAGTCACAGCACATAGCATCGGGGGATAACGAAGCCATTATGATTGCTACACTCTAGACAGAGAAGTGTGTGTGAAATTTCCTGTTCTGGTTGTAGATTTCAGTGTTTTAATGGTAGTGGGATAAAGGACTAGTCTATAAACTGTAAAGAATTTAGTTCAAAAAATGTTTTCATTTCTGTCCACAAAAAAACAGAGACATCCTGCAGTGCTTCATACACATTATATGGTATGGATGTTTTCACAAATAAATGTTTAGTCTAATAAGGAATAAAGGTCTGTAGCAGAAATTTAGGATGCCTTGAACTGCTGTTCATTCCTTGATGCCTGAGAAGGTAATACTCTGAAACCTGGGAAATATAGTGCTTTTTTATCAAATAATAGCACAAAAAGCTAATTACCTTCATTATGTCATGTTCTAAGAGTGCTCTTTTAACAATAGCAGTCCAAAGATACATGGTAGACAAAGCTGGTATTGATTCTCTCTATAAACTCTTCTAATTTATTAGCTGGGATTGCATTGCATGTATTTCTTCATTCAGGTATTCATCATTTTTTTTTAATCATTCAAGACTTTTTCTTTGAAATTCTGCAACATCTTTAACCCAAGAAACAAATCAGGTATACTGAGTGCCTTCAAGACAACTGAAAAATATGAACACATCACCATGTCACACTATATTACAAATCAGTTTAAAAAATGTTTTGGAGAATATTACAATCAGGTTTTGATAGGCACCAATACAAATATTCAATCTATTCAGCAAATACTCACAAAATAGCTAATAATATTAGCTAAACTGCTTTGCTGATGCTGTTCTGCTATGAAAAAAAATATTTTAAGCAGAATCAACTAGCACCTCATAAATATTTCTGGAAAAAATTCTTAAATTAATAGACTGTTCTACTTATTTCAGTGTTACCTTCTGAGATGTCACTAATGTAGTGTACTATATAATGCAGCAAATAATGTAAGCTGTACAATAAAAAATACAATACAACATTCTGGAAGGGACTTATTGTGCTTTAATGGCTCCCATTTCTTAGGATTGATTTTCATTCTGAAGCACAGAAAAATTAAATGATGATATGTCAGAATAAGATGAAGTGGAAATTCTGAGTTTTGAGACATTCTACAAATACTTCAGAAAGCTGGTAGACATTCAACCAAAGGTCTCCAACAGGGGATACCTGGTTTCCCTTTTACCAAACAGACAACAAGCATTCTTCCATCAGGATTTATGTAAATACTTTAAAAGTATGTTCAGTATGTCACATAGGGCAATTGCATAATCCTTAGTCAGCTCTCAAAAGTTAAATGAGGTTGGGTCAGGCTGGGTTAAGATTGCACAGGAAGTCTCCAAAGAAAGCTCAGGATGCAGCAGGAAGCGGTCATAATCCCAGGGCAATAGGGCAGCCTACTGAAGCAACACTTCATGTGTTGGACCAGCCTGCAGATAGACCTGCTGGCTTGTTCTGGAGTGAAAGCTATCCTGCCCCCGTAATGACTGTATCCTCTTTCATATCTGGCAAGCATAAAAATGTTAGCACTACTGTCCTGGCCAAAAACTTATTTGGAACTGTAGTGGTGCTATCCAAATTAATTGTCTGTTTTGACTAATTCAGACACTTGGTTTAGTCAAGTTGCCTGTTGCTTCACCATTTGTTTTCCAGCTAAAACATGAATAAAAATTCAAAAAAATATTTTAGGGAACACATGCAGTGGACAGTCTGAGCATTAGGTACTCATAGCAGAAAAACTTCAACAGAAATATATATTTTAATACAAAAAGAAAAAAGAAAAAGACAAAATTGAATTTCTAGTCTGCTCAGCTGTAAATTTAGGGTCTATTTCATTTATCCATATCACTTGTCAGTGTCCTTAAATAATTTCTCAGCATAATGGTCATTTTTTATTAAACAAACAAACAAACAAAAAGACCAAATATCTCAAAATCAATAACTCAATTATATCATATAATTTTCAGGCATATCAGTGTCTTGTCAGAGGTGTATCCAGAGCAGTATCCCCCACCGCCAGGCATGACTTAAAGGCTCTCAATTCTATGTGAGAGGCAGGTGGGCTGTTGGCACATAAGAACTACTCAGCTGAATAGCACAAGGTTATCTCCAGACAAGCCATCTCAGAGTTGCCTCTTAACCAGGGAGAAACAGAAGGGAATGAAAGTTATTCTAATCATCCGGTGGCTGGTGGATCAATGTATATAAATCCATAGGAAAGAAGGCTACATTAATTCCAGTGGTCATGGAGTAACTTTACTTTTTATTTGAAGGGAAAATACATCAAAATCCATCTTTGTTTCAGAAAATGTTGCAAAGCCATAAAGAAGTTCAAAATTAAATTTAGACATTGATTTTTTTCCCCATTTTTTTATTGTCTGTGTTTTTCATACGATATTTCATAACCTGCTGTGCCTGTCCAGATCAAAACAGGTGTCAAAATGTCAAGCATTCTTTGCTCAGTGAGAATGCTGATTTTCTATTTGGCTTTGTCTCAGAACCTGTTATGTAGAGAAGAGTGGGGCTGGGCAGGGGGTCGTTTGGTTATTGGCAATTTTATGTTCTGTTACCTTATGCTTATCATTCCAAGATATATGTGCTCCAGATATGTACTCTTGCAAGATCCACACCCTCAGACTTCAGCAGGCTCCCTGCCCATCTAGCTGTGTCCATCTAGCCTACTGCAAATGTCCAGAGACCTCATCCTATCAACTTTGTGATCATGGGAAGCTGCCTTCAGTACCACATCTGGAAAAATTTTCAGGCCAGGACCTGTGACTTACCCAGTTCCTCATAAATTTGGTCCCCTTCTTGCAGCCAGAAGTTTGCCTTGCATTTCCATCCTCATGAGATCTCCAAGAGACTTTGTAGAGTACCTCCCACTGCAAAATGCTCTTGAAAGTGCTCTGTTGGCAAAGAATATTTCCATGACAGTGAAAGGATAATGGAAGCAGCAGCTAGAGAAATGTTGAAAGATAGGCTGTGCAAAGAAGCCAGCATGCCGTGTTTAGCATGATGTCTCTTGTTGACTCTAGCATAAAACATGCTCCCTCACTTACTGTGTTCACCTTGATGTTCTCCTCAAAGTTAAGGATTTGGTAACACAGCAGGTTAGATTTCAATAAAAAGGACATAATCAGCCACCTCTTGGCTTCAAAAATTATATTATGACAATGTAGTACCTCAAACTGAGAAAGCAACTTTTATCCCATGATTGAAGTTGGGCTGACTGAGGTAATTTCCACAATGTATCTGAGGAGTTCATGATAATGGTGTAGCAACTATTTGCTAGGAGTAAATGGGAATATGTCCAGCTGATGATTGCAGTCTATAAAACTTTCCCAACTCAGATGACTTTATCAGCACAGTACCTCCTGAGTTCAGAAATATTCTTAAAGTGGATTTTTTTTGTTTGTTTGTTTGTTTTTTTTTAATTTTCAGTTTTCTTCCATCCAAACTTTGCATGTCCCTCAGCTCCCATTAAGCACAATACATCTGACCAGTAGCACTATATATGTGGTAAAAAAAAAAAAAAAAAAGGCAAAGAAAAAAAGGGGTCAAGGAAAGGTTGGTCGAATTGGCAATTAGTAGGAAAATTCATAAACAGTAAGGGAAATGTTCTTGAGAACAGCCTATTTTTTCTACATAAGTTTCTATTTCATCTCCAGAAATACTCTTTTCATGCATATTTAGTTTAAGGGAAAAACAAAACAAAACAAAACAAAACAAAAAACCTACCATACATCTTTCAGGATATTTTTTCATTCTTCATTTGTGGTACTGTGAATGTTTAGGTAATAATGCTGGTATTGGAAACCAGTCAAATGAGCACGATTCAAATTAGTGGGCAAGCTAGAGCATAGTCTTTCATTTATAGTCTGCTTGATCAGACCACATTAAAATCAGCAAGACTTAAGCCCACTCCGTTTACAGCCCACAGGTTGTTATCTAGTTTCAAACCTTTCTGTTCAGAATCGTTAAGTCACCGCTGTACTGTATGCAGCTCACCATTAATTGGGAGCTTGGATTCTAATGGCTGTTTTTGGGGCGGGAGCTGGAAATCCTGAAACCCACACTATGCCCTAAATGTACTCATTTAATTTAAAACCTTTATAAAATATTACCAGTTATTTGAAATTTAAACACTTAGTCACAGTGTTCTGTATCAGATCCTATGAATATATTCACACTTAGATTTTAAACTACGTCTTTTTGGTTTAAGATGCCAATTTCACAAGGTTACCTGAAACCCTGAAACATCATTTACATAGAGTTATTTCATCAGGAAAAAAAAAATAATAATAATAATAAAAAAGCAACCCTCCTCTGTCCTCTCTTGTGTCCACTGCCTAGTTTCTCTAATCCCCACAGACAGCGAGGAAGACAGCCTGGCTTTACATAATCAATTTCTTTTACTGCACCCATTGGCATTTGTCAATATTCCATACCACACAAAATGTTCAAATATTCTAGGACGTGTAACAGCTTTAGAAGTTTCTTTCCACTTATATATGAACTTAATGTAAATGTCTACACATTAATTAAAGAAAAAACAGGAATGTTTTGATGTTGCTAACCACCAAATGAAGCTCCACTGGTTGAGCTAATGAATCACTTCCATGAAATATGCTTACTCTTAAATCACTATCACATTATATATATATATATATATAATATATATATATATACACATGTATATATGTATATAGGCAGCAGAGTACCTTCTTGTACTATTCAGGGGGAAAAAGTCACTGTATAACTAATGGAATTTTGTAAACATGCACAGTTCCTTAGGGCTTTTCTGGGAGATTGAATAAAAAATGTTTCCAGTGTACAGTCTCCTGTTATTTTTAAACATGGGTTCAAACTGAAACATACACAAGATCTGGGGCCATTCAGCACTGGACCTGTAGCTTTTCCCATAGGTCAATGTCCTAATTACATTTATACACATTCTGCAGGCTTTTAGTATTGAGAGTCATTCTTATGCAGTTGTGCAAACAAATTCCCTTTCAGACAGACAGGATTCAGTCACACCTACTTGCAGTAATTCTCTTGTCACACTGAGTTAGGGTGACCACTAACAAATAAGAAACAATTGAGAATCATGCCAGTATTTTCTTTCTTACCTGACAATTCCTCCTGAGGAGCCCTAGGTGTTAGCCCTGGCTAAACGTAATTTGAGTAACTGAGCTCTGCCTAGCCAGGTGTCCCTGCAGTGATAATTCAATGATGCATACTTCTCCACTCCTTTCTCTAGACTCTGAGCTGGACTTGTTTTGTATATCATTTCTCAAAATGAGCAAGACAGTTCAGTTCTATTCTGGGAGGTCATTGAAATGACTTTTCCCACCACAGCCTCCTCAGTCATGCCGTCAGCTTTCCCTTAAACCAAGTCTAGAAGATGTATGTTGTGAGGCATCTTGAAAACTTAGTCAATCAAATGTCTCAGCTGGATACTAAGTTGGAGTACATCAGGATTCCCATCTAGCTTATGCATATGATCATCCACCTTTCCAAAACAAAACAAAACAAAACAAAACAAACAAACAAAACAACAAAAACAACAAAGGCAGGAATATTTGAGGCTGAAAAGAAAAGCATAAAGATCTCTTTACTCCCAGGATTCAACTGAGACATAGTAGGTGTGTGCATATGGACTTATGAGATCAAAAATGCACCCATGTCCCACAGTTTTAACAAAGTATTAGAAATCAAGCACATGTACTTGTGTTGAAACACTCAATGGAGCAATGCATCCTTTGAGGACATGGTATATTTGAATTAATCTGAAAATTAAATTTTTAGTTGAATGGTGTAATAAAATAAATAAAACTAGGGTGGTTTTATAAAAAAATAGAGGAAACAAAGAAAGATTTTAACAAATGGAT
The DNA here is from genome assembly GCF_013377495.2 of Cygnus atratus. Taxonomy (NCBI): domain Eukaryota; kingdom Metazoa; phylum Chordata; class Aves; order Anseriformes; family Anatidae; genus Cygnus; species Cygnus atratus. Next base: position 136,665,531 of record NC_066362.1, on the reverse strand, counting down.
GAAGACAGAAATTTTCTTTAACCCATAGGCTAAGAGTAAGATTTTAAACCTGGGGAGTTTTGATAATGAAACACCCACATATATTCCCTAACCACCATCGTATAATCTGTATAATGCTTGCATATTTACCTGTTAGTGAACCAATCCAGTGTGTGGCAAAAGGACAGAAAAGCTATGAAAAATGATATAGCCTTGCATTCAAAAATTTTACGTTTATAATTTAGGATACTCAGTTTTCAATTTCTACATCATTTAATATTTAGGCATATTATAAAGTTTGGAGCAGAAGTTACTAAGGGTAAGCCTCATAACAACACCTGAAAGTTAGGTCATTTGTACTGAAGATGCACAAGGAAATCTCATCTGTGAGAGGGATTGGAAACTGAGCTCACCAAGTAAAAGCGCAATCTCCATTGCCACTTCTGCGAATCTCCTTTTAATTCCTTTGTTTTTAGGACAAGTGTCATAACTCCAAATGTCTGGAAATATCGAAGTTCCTCATTTTGGTATTTTCTTCTTGTGTTATTGTCACTGTTTTATGTTTTATCATACATTTGGCTTTACATTTTGATGCATACATCAAAAATCTCCCAGTTCTAGCATGTATTTTCCATTTACCTCTTCTTAGACCTACCTACCTTTTACTGCAGCATGAAACATAAACCATCAAAACACACTTTGAATCCACTGACTCCTCATTCTACAAAGAGCAAAATAATCTGTTGTGAAACAAATTATTAAAAGTAATCGTTAACTTGGCATTTATATATTTTATTTATTTTTTAATGGGGAGGAGAAGTTTAACTGTGCAGAAGACTATTTGCACAAACACAGCAGGGCCTCATCCCCAGGAACACTCTTGAGGGCTCTGAGAAGATGGACCTGAGTCCTTTGTATTGACTCTATCAGATCTAGATGTGAGGAGTCTTTTCTTCATCATATTTGTGTCATTTGGCTTTTTGCAGAGTATGATCAGTATGGGACTGTTTCTGTGCTGTGTGATATTTATAAGTGAATAATTTGATAGCTATCTTATATATCTCCTACAACCTTTCTACATCGTACTTAAAGCATTCATTGATATATCTGTAATGGCAGCCTATTACTGTCAAAGTTTCTTTTAACTTATCATTTAAGGTAATAATAATTTTAATAAAGTAAACAATAATGAAAATATGTTTAAATTGAAGAAATGTTAATATTTTCTCATTTTTAAGTAGACAAGCTATTGAGATTTTCAACACTCACTTCCTCTTAACTTGTTGAGGAGAGTAATAAAAGTGAAAACGAAAAAAGACTTTGTTTATTTTTCCCACCATTTTATTACTTAATGCAAGTTTGTTGTGTTAAATATGCAATATTTATGCTCCTGAAATAAAATGTAATGAAATAAGAGAAGTTAGTGACTCAAAGATTATCTATTTTCTCCCAAGCTTGAGTGCTCACCGACAGTGAATTATTAGATACAAGGGATACAAGAAATGGCATTAATCTCCCCTGACTTTAGATGTCTACATCTGACTGTAGGTGTCTACTTGTGACCTAAGAATCCTGAACTCCCTCTACAGTAATGAGAGAAACATGCTTTCAAGGGGTGATAGATTTCACTAAATGTAGAGGTTTACTTTGGGAAGAGATTAATCATATTATTCATACGCTAGAAATGTCTGCTTCTTTCCATTAACTATAAATAGACCCACGGTGATTAACAAAGACGTAGACATCTACGCTATAGATTTTGACATGCAGTCAGTTGAATCTCATCCAAACACTCAAGGAATGCTTACAAATAAAATAACTATATTACATAGGTAATTTGCAGTGAATATTACCACTCCTTGTCACACAAATCCTTAATTGTTTTCACTGAAATATAAAGGAACACTGTCTTTCTGGAAAGATGTATTTTATGTACTGGAATTTTATGTTTAGGCCAGTGGATAAATTTATGTGTGTTTAAATATGTTCTTCCTCCAAAATCTTTTAAAAAGAGGAAAGAAAGAATCAATAGAGCTGAAAAAAAAAAACAAAAAAACTCAAAGATTTTTTTAAAATAACATCTGGTGCATTTTATATAGGTATAATAATACAATCTAATTAATTTTTCCCAGTAATTACACAAACTTTAAATATTTTTTTCTCTGTACAAGAGTAGTGATACATTTGATATAACTGTCATACACTGCATGTAAGAGTTTTGTCTCTACCACTCCCGTTCCTCACATTTATGTCTCACAGGACATGGAAGTCTACCTGGACATAGAATATTAAAAAAAAAAACACTGTACCCATTAAGTGTGAGTGAGAAAGCTGAGATAAACTATGTATGGTATGTTTGCTAATGTTTTCTAATGGTCTTTACTAAAAATCCAGTCAAACTATGGATAACACTTTACAACTTTACAGCATACAAAGCTGTCATAAAATAAAGGGGCTTAATAATATTGTATAGAGTTTAGCGCTGCAATACTGTGATTTGTGTAACATGTGACTGCAATCTTTTTTTTTTTTTTTAATGAGTACCTGGGATTTATTTCCATAAGCATTTATGCTCACTCCCCTAAACAACTGTGTTGTCTATGAATGTTTCAATGTTGATAACCTGTGCAGTTACCTAACTGTAATAAAGAGTTTTCATGAAAAAAATCTAGTGCCAGCTAGGCTCTGATAGATATGTAAAAACTAATATCACATCATTTGAACTCTCATCCCTTCATTTTGTCTGCCAAAATCCTGATTTTAAGTCAGTGATGGAATAATTTACTATATAATATGGGACTGTAAAGCTTTCTTATAATTTCTTCTGTCATGAAGAGGGGGTAATATTTCCTCTGAAAAGCTGTATTTAGGTCTTGTGTGTCTCATAAGATCTCTTTTCCACAATCTGCTATAATAAGCCTTCCCATTCTGTCTCATTTTGTACAGTTCATACTACTTTAAAACTTTCCATTTTGTTTGCTTGCTTTGGAAACTTGTTTTTCATCATTGTGCTGCTGTCTGATGGTCAAAGGCATTAAACTTATATATGAGTTTCTCAGTAGTGAATTAGTTATGCATTTGTATGATATTGCACACAGCATGAGGGTTAAACAGGAATTAGTTATCTGTGTGCAGTTGCAGTGCTATGATCTTGCTAAGACATGGTGGGATGGCTTGTGTGACTGGAAGGCTGCAATGGAGACATACAGGGTCTGTGGGAAGGACAACGGAGGTGGAGTTGTCCTTTCTGTGTGAGAACAGCTGGAATGCATGGAGCTCTGCCTGGGTATGGATGAGGAGCAATGATAATATATGTGTTAGGATTAAAGAGAAGACAAGTAAGGATGACAGTGTTATCACAGGATGACAAGTTATCACAGAGCCTAAGCCTAGTGTCTCCACTCCGCTCCATGCTCCGTACTATTCCTCTTAGAGTCAGCACACCAAGGTTCCCCAGTGCGATTAACATCTAGGTTGGAGGCCTAGGGCCTAGGCCTAGGCCTAGGGAACTTTCATGTAGTGCAGCTACATTCCACCCTGGAAGCTTATTCAGTGCTATACCTTTTCTATAAAATGTGAATATCAGTTTAATTTCCAAGTCATCTCAGGCAATTATTCCACAATAGTGATGTGGGTTGAAAACTGGTTGAATGGCCAAGCTCAGAGTGTGGTAATCAGTGGCATGAATTCCAGTTGGAGGACAGTAAATTGTGGTGTACCTCAGGGTTCAAAATTGAATCTAGTCCTGTTTAAAATCATCATTAATGATGAAGATGATGGGACAGAGTACCTATTAGTACTTGCTGAGGGTACCTTCAGCAAGTTTGTTGGTGACACAAACCTGGGAGGAGTAGCTGATACTCCAGAAGGTTGTGCTGTCATCCAGAGGGACACATCGGGCTGAGAAATCAGCTGAAAGGAGCCTCATGAAGTTCAACAAGAAGTACCAAGTCCTGCACCTGGACAGGAACAACCCCAGGCACCAGGACATGCTGTGCCACCCAGCTGGAAAGAAGCTTTGCAGAAAAGGACCTGGGTGTCCTGTTGGACACCAAGTTGAACATGAATCAGCAATGAGCCCTTGCATGAAGGCAGCTCGTACACTGGGCGGTATTATGAAAAGCATTGCCAAAAGTTTGAAGGAGGTGATCTTTCCCCTTTCCTCAGCACATATAAAACCACAACTGGAGTGTCCAGTTCTGGATTCTCCAGTACAAGGGAGACGTGGACATGCTGGAGACCGTCCAGGAAAGAGCCACAGACATGATTAAGGTACTGGAGCATGTGAGAAAAAGCTGAGACACCTGAGACTCTTCAGTATAGAGAAGAGAAGTTTGGGGGGGGGGGGGGCGGGGTTGGGTTCTTACAGATGCATACAAATACCTGAAGAGAGAGGGTGTAAAGATGGTGGATCCAGGCTATTTCAACTGCCAGGACATAAGGTAATGGGCACAAACTGGAACACAAGAGGTTCTGTCTGAACATCAGAAAACACCCCTTTACTGTGCAGGCAACTAAGTACTGACACAGGTTGTCCAGAAATGTTGCAGTGTCTCTCCTTGGAGATAAAATCTGTCTGGACGTGGTCCTGGAACTAGATAACTTGAGAAGTCCCTTACAACATCAACCATTCTGTGACTGTGTGATTTTATGAAATCCGCATTTTCAATTCAGTGAAAAAAATATAATTAGCTTTTGCAAGACATTCATTTACCCAGCAAAATGATTCTTAATAGGAGGAAGTCATTCGAAGAAATTTCAATGCTTAACTTGACTTGAAGAAATTCGCAGCCTTTTTCTCTGAAACTTGGGTAACTCAATTAATTTGCTTTCCATTGTCATATAATAAAAGTTTTGAAAGAAAAAATGACTCAAATATTTGTTTTGCCAAGAGTAATAAGATCTTGATTACCAGGTCTGGGGCCCCCAGCACAAGAAGGATCTTGATCTGTTAGAATGGATCCAGAGAAGGACCATGAGGATGATCAAGGGGCTGGAGCATCTTTCCTACCAAGAAAGGCTGAGAGAGCTGGGGCTGTTCAGCCTAAAGAGGAGAAGGCTCCAGGGTGACCACATTGCAGCTTTTCGGTACTTAAAGCGGACATATAAAAAAGATGGAGAGCGACTTTTTGCTTAGTCAGATAATGACAGGACAAAGGGGAATGTTTTTAAACTAAAGGAGGGGATATTTACATTAGAGGTTAGGAGGAAATTCTTCACTCAAAGGGTGGTGAAGCCCTGAAACAGGTTGCCCAGAGAGGTTGTGGATGCCCCATCCCTGGAGGTGTTCAAGACCAGGTTAGATGAGGCCCTGAGCAACTTGATCTAGTGGGTGGTGTCCCTGCCCATGACAAGAGGATTGGAACTAGATGATCTTTAAGGTCCCTTCCAACCCAAGCTATTCTATGATTCTATGATTTTGAGCTTTTCAGCAGGATTGCTTATATTGAATCCATATGGATTTCAACTATATTCAACTATATTATTATCATTATTTATCACTATCATTATAATTATCACAGTCCTTTTGCGGCGTAGCAGTTCCAGAGTCCGTGTCAATTTGCTTTCTCTTCCTTTTCTCTACTTCCAGTCATATACTCAAAAAAATGTTATTTGTCTAACCTCAACTTTATTCTTAAACATCAAGTTTTGTTGACATCTTAGAACAATTAGAACTCCAATGCAGGAGAATATGATGGATCTTACATTTATATTTCCCATTTCTAATTTTCTGTCTTAGATCTAAAATATCAGTCGGATTTAATCCCATGACAGTTTTATTGAAAGACTATCTTTAGCTTCACTGGATCCTGGATGCGCTTGTTCAGATTTAAAATCTATTTGCAGTTACAGTGAATGTTACCTTAACAAATCATGAATCAACTTACCAACATTTTTTTTTTTTAATCTTGTGAGCTAGTTTTTGTCTTAAAATTGGTTTCCATTTACTAACAAAATATTGGCTGTCTACCTTAAACAATAAACCAAAGCAAGTTTATTGTGTTGTATCCAATTTACGTACCTACTGTTTCAACTAACAACAGGAAATATCACATTAGGGGAATAGACAGACTCATCTGTGGAACATATCCTGAAATTAAAAAATGATTTAGTGTTGTCTGAATTAAATAGCAAAATTTAAACTTGCAATTTTTTGTGATATAGAAGAAATGCATTGAAAGGACTTATCTATAAAGCTGAATAATTAGCTTTAAGTTATTTCCTAAGTGGATTAGGTCTTTTTAATTTTGTAGGGGCAGCCTAGTGTCTTCAGAATTCCCTTAGATCTACTCTTTACAATAGGTTATGGGTTTTGATATGCATATTATTACTTTGTATAGGAATAAGAAAACAACAAATAGATATCTGAGATGATGTAAAACTTCCATTTTTTTTTCCATGCTGTATTCTGTAGTACTCTTAGCACAATCCCAAGAGTGACATTAAATAATCTCCCCTTGCAACAAGAGTGAGATCAGATCCAGAAGGACAGCACAATTCAGCCTGAAGATCAACTTTGCAAAGGAAATGTGGTGAATGTAGAATGTGCTTGGAGAGAAATTAACTGGCAAAATTAATCACAAATAATATAATGGCAAACAACCAAGGAAATGAGATAAGATTTACCTTCAAACAGGTTAATAGTTAAACCATAGAGGCACCTGTTATTATAGGTTGAATTTCAAAAATGACATTGCAATTCAGTGGTGAAAGAAAGAACTACAAAGATGTTTTGATGATTGAAGAAAAGGACCTTTAAAAACTTAGAGCATGAACTTCTGGGGGGAAGGTCAGGTGTGAATCTAAAGAGGATTAATTAATGGTTCAAATACTGACTTGTCTTTCTTAAATTTATTTACATTTCTAACTAACAAATGATTCTGGGTTTTGTTGTTGTTGTTGTTGCTGCTGTAGTTTATTATTATTATTATTAACAATACTAATAATTGCTATTCCATCAAAGCATACTTTACTGTACTGAATTACTCAGAACACATAAATACCTCATTGTGTAGAAATCACTGATGATTGCAGTATGAGAGAGACATAAGGGGAGTGTCTGGCCCTGGTGTCTCATTGAATCAGAAGACTGAACACTTCTGAAGCGAATTGCCCAGCTGTCCTGGCTTTCTATGCTTTGGTTGATATCATGGAGAGACCTTGGAGAGAACAAGCTGTTTTCCTTTTTGATCAAATTAATTCAAACAGCCTAATGGATGTTTGCAAACTGGGACCAGAGTAGAGGTAGTCTGAAATGTGCATACAGAAGACATTGACTATTCAGTATTTGCTCACTATTAGCTAATAGAAACATAGTCAAAAACAACTGTGCATTCTTGGTTCAGTGAAGAACCAAGATGCATTTGGTTAGTGAATATTTTCTTGCTGCTGTGGGCCAGATATTTTGCAAATGAGACAGTTTAGAGAATTCAATCTCATTTTGATGACTCATGATGTCATTGTCCTTTCCCTTCCAATTTCTTTGCAATTGTACTGCTGCAGTCTACTGCTTCATTTTCTTTGTCATGGCTTATGGAAGAATTTTATAAGGAACCCAAGACTCTTCAAGTGTCATAATGACATCTGTCCTTTCGCTGTAAGATAACCACCACCTAGCTTGTTCAGTGCACTGACTCTAGCATTTATCATATCAAACATGGGGATGACCAACAATTGCCTTTTTGAAACATTACTAGAACCCTCAAGGAGAACTACTGGCCAGTTAAAGTCTCTGACTATTATTTTACATATGCTCTGATGACCACTAAATTGTCTGCCTCAGTTCTGCCCAGTTGCTTCTCTGACCTACTTGAATGGCCTGACGGAGTGTAAATGCCAGTCAGTCAGGCACACCATTTGACCAAGGTTTGCACAGACTTCTACCAAAAAGAGTAGCCTTGAAAAATCATATTCTTTCATTGTTCAAGTGCAAGATTATTTAATTTCATTGCTCTGTGGACCACTAAGGAGATCTGTCAGTTGGTCCAAATTGTGTAACTGCAACAGTATCATTCTTTTTTTCTTAAAATGAAGTGTTTCAGCAAGCCATCTGAATGATCATTTGTTAGCCATGAAATTGTTTTGAGACACTGAATAGTATTAAAAATCTGAATTTCAAAATCCAAAATGTCTTAGACCCACAACCTGAAATATATATATATATATATATGCAGAGTGTAAACACAATGGCACATTGGCGTTACACAAATCTGTAGGATTAAGGAAAAAGTTGGTTTGGCCTGAATAAGTAGGCTGCATAGTATTACTTCTGTTAGTTGATTAGCTAAATATAACTACTCTGTTCAGGTGTCTAATGTTAATATTTGTCTTAAGTTCTAATTTTTGTCTCCAAAGTTTCAGTGATTTATTAAAAATAACGTGCCACAAATATTTCTCCTGAATAACTGTTGTTGGAATATCTGAGATGAAACTATCATAGAAAATGTATCAGTGATTTCTGAGACTAGAAACAACCTCCAGATGATAGCATGTTCTTTCAAAAGCATTAAAATTCCCTATATTTCTCATTGATTTTTCTTTAACTAACAGGAAAAATCTTGAATATGTTAAATGTCCTTATTTTTTGATTGATTTTTTCAAATAACAAGAAAAATACCAAAGAAACATTCCTCTTGTGTTATTTTTAACAATTATTTTATCCTGTCATAACACATTGTTGTGGTTTAACCCAGCTGGCAGCTAAACACCACACAGCCGTTCGCTCACCCTCCCCCCTCCCTCTCTGGGATGGGGGAGAGAAATGGGAAAGTGAAGCCTGTGAGTTGAGATAAAGACAGTTTATTAAGACAGGAAAATAATATTAACAATAATAATAATAATGATAATAGTACTACTAATAATAATGTGTACGAAACAAGTGATGCACAATGCAATTGCTCACCACCTGTTGACCGATGCCCAGCCTATCCCCGAGCAGCCAGCCCTCCCACCCCAGCTAGCCACCCCTATATATTGTTTAGCATGACGTCAGATGGTATGGAATACCCCTTTGGCCAGTTTGGGTCAGCTGTCCTGGGTCTGTCTCCTCTCCTGCTGCACCCCTAGCCTGCTCACTGGCAGGACAGAGCGAGAAGCTGAAAAGTCCTTGGCTTGGTGTAAGCACTGCTCTGCAACAATTAAAACATTAGCATGTTATCAGCACTCTTCTCATCCTAATCCAAAACATAGCATCCTACCAGCTACTAGGAGGAAAATTAACTCTGTCCTAACTGAAACTAGGACACACATATATCATCACTTAAATGTTAACTAAGATAGCTAAAAAATCATAAAGCATCTTTTCATTCGTTGCACTGGAATCATCATCATACTAATACTCACACTACATTTACTTTAAGAAAAATGTTTTCAGCCAGTAACATTGATGTGACTTAATAATAGAGAAAAGATACTACAAGTGCTGGATCATATTTATTATGTGAATAATCATTTCCTTATACCTAAAATAACTCTTTTTTTCCCCTTCTTCTTCTTCAAAGCTTTGTACTTTAAAAGACAGAGCTGATACAACTCATTGATCCATCCAGGCTTCTGTTACTATCCGTGTATGTCATCTGGCTTCTTAATATTCACATAGTTCTTACACTTGCTTTGGGGTAAACATTCCTCTTTAACTCGTCCAGGATGTTTAACTTCATGACTGAAATCTTATAGTAATCTATTATAGTACATGAAAAAAATGGCATACTGGGCTGCTTATATATTTAAATTATACGTGTGCTTTTTCATAAATGATGTTATTTTACAGTACCATATGACTTTACAATGTACTGTACAGATCAAAGTAGACTTTGCAGCAACATATGAAAGAAATACAGCAAATAAGATGTACAGAGGATTCATTTAATATTTGCTTCTACATTACTTCCTTTCATATACACTAGGTTGCAGCATCTTTCATACAACTACCACTCTTAAGTGGCTATATTTCCAAAGGAGAGATCTCTGGGCCATATTTCAGCAAAACATTTAAGGTTGTTTAACTAATGTCAAAATGTAAACCATTCATGGACAATCTCCAGAGTTGCCTAAATGTCGAGGTCCCATAGATATGAAGAAACCATATCTATGAAGATATGAAGACATGCTGCTCCATGTGCTGCTTGGACGCTCACAAGTCCATGGGGCCAGATGGGATCCACTGAGGGTGCTGAGGGAGTTGGAGGATGTGATTGCTGGGCCGCTTTCCATCATCTATCAACAATCATCTGGAGAGGTTACAGATGACTGGAAACTTGCTAACGTGATGCCAATCTATAAGAAGGGTTATAAGAAGGACCAGGGAACAACAGGCCTGTCAGCCTGACCTTGGTGCCAGGAAAGGTGTTGGAACAGGTCATCTTGAATGCACTCACACAGCATATGTGGGACAAGCAGGGGTTCAGGCCCAGCCAGCACGGGATCATGAAAGACAAGTCCTGCCTGACCAACCTCATCTCCTTCTATGACTGGAGAACCTGCCTGGTGGATGACGGAAAGGTTGTTGATGTAGTCTACCTAGACTTCAGCAAAGCCTTTGACACAGTCTACCACAGCATTCTCCTGAAGAATCAGGCAGCCCATGTCTTGAACAGGTACATTCTTTGCTGGGTTAAAAACTGGCTGGGCAGGGCTGGACTGGCTGGGCTGGGGTAACCCAAAATACAAATACGGGCTGGGTTAAGAATAGATGGAAAGCAGCTCTGATGAGAAGGACCTGGGTGTTTTGGTTGACTAGAAGCTCGACATGAGCCAGCAATGTGCACTTGCAGCTCAGAAAGCCAACTGTATCCTGCGCTACATCAAAAGAAGCATGGCCAGCAGGTCAAGGGAGGTGATTCTCCCCCTCCTCTCTGCTCTTGTCAGACCCCACCACCAGGTGTACTGTGTTAAGATCTGGGACACCCAGCATAAGAAGGAAATGGAAGTATTAGAATGGGTCCGGAGGAAGGCTACAAAGATGATCAAAGGGCTGCAGCACCTCTCCTACAAAGACAGTCTGAGAGAGTTGTGGTTGTTCAGCTTGGAGAACAGAAGGCTCCGGGAGACCTTATAACAACTTTCCAATACCTAAAGGGAGTCCTACAGGAAAGCTATGAAGGGACTCTTTGTCAGGGAGAGTTGTGATAAGACAAGGAGTAATGGTCTTAAACTAAAAGAGGGTAGGTTTAGATTAGATATAAGGCAGAAATTCTTTACTTGGAGGGTGGTGAGGCACTGGAACAGGTTGCCCAGAAAATCTGTGGATGCCCTATCCCTGGAGATGTTCAAGGCCAAGTTGGATGGGGCTTTGAGCAACCTGGGCTGCTGGGAGGTGTCCCTGTCTATGGCAGAGGGGTGGAATTAGATGATCTTTAAGGTCCCTTCCAACCCAAATCATTCTATGATTCTCTGATTCTATGATTTGCTGATTCAGCTCCAGATTTAGGCACTGGCGTTAGACGTAGTACAGAAGAATAAATACAGAAAGTTATTCAGATTATCAAAGTTACAGGTCTATCTTACACAGAGTGAAACAGACCTTCAAACTATTGATTGGTTTGATGTCCTTTAACAATAACAGCAGATTAGCCACCTAGTTCACACTTAGAAATGTGTACTGCTGACTTCAGTATTCAAGCGTCTGAATCTTGAGCTGCTACTGTTCTGGCAGCATCCTGTTGAGTAAGCATAGTCATTGACATACTGGGACACTTGAGATGCCTTAGGAGTATCAGAGAAATCTGCACTGAATAGCAGATATGATGCAACATGGCAAGACCTGCATCTTTCTACAGATACTCCGCAATACCTAAAATAACATTTGATACTTTCTTTAGCTGACTGAATCCTACCCTTTGTGTTTAATAAATTAGTTGCGTTTCAACAATCATCTTTTTACCCTCACAACTTTAATTTCTACCTCTGTTCTCTGACTGGCTGTGTTCTTCAAAGTTGCAGAGGGATTCATTGCTTCTAGTTTTTGATATATCCTCAACGACATCTTTTTAGCTATTCAGAAATTGACTGTATGAGGTCCTGAGCAACTTTATCTAAGCTGGCAATGCTTTGAGCTGGATGTTGGACCAAATGACCTCCCAGAGGCCCCTCTGTGATTGTGTCTACATCTGAACAAACTACCCTGGCCTGATCAAGAAGCCAGCAAATGCGCATTCAGGGGCAGGGGAAAGTCATCTGAAAAATATGGACATCAACTCTAGGGCTTAAAGGGAGCATATATTAACAGATGTAGATGTAGACACATGCACTTAAAATCTTTGGCCTGGTAAATACCACTTAATAACTGTGAGATCTCTATCTTCTCCTCAAATTTATTTGCCCTTGTCAAAAAGTCAAAATGTAATATTTTTATCATTTTAATCAATTTCTAAGATTAAAGATTCTTTTTTTCCATGTATTATTATTACATCTCTATTAATTTACTTATGTAATTTATAATACCATTATTATAGCTAACATAGGTAGACAACGTGGTCACAAAAGCCTTGTTTCCATCAAAAATCAAGCTTAATAATATAGCAGGATAGCAAAGCCTAAGTGAATAGTGACTAGAAGCATATTTAATGGTTAGTGAGATAGACCTTTTTCCCAGTTTTTATCCTCACTTGCTGTGTGACCATAGGAAAGGCATTGTGCCTCAGTTTGTTCAAATGTAAAATGGTTATAATTAATATTCAACACAATTAAGTGCCTTGAGAACATGTGATGAAACAAGCTCTAGAAGAGCAGAGCATTTTTGCTTCAACCTCTCTAAAACTGTATCCCCTTGCCACATATTTTCAAAAAGTCTACATCTCCTTACTAGAGCTAAAAGACTAATTCAAATGAATAATTTATCTGAAGAATTTTGCTCTGTTTTCTCTTTGCAAATTGTTCTCAAATAGACTTCAGAATTCTTGGGCTTATTAGTTATTGCCAAATTATGCACAGATCTCTTCAGTGACTAATTCTGTGTCTGAAGATGACTGATTTTTTTTTTTTTTTCTGAAAACGTTAGCAATTTACTGTTTGCACTGTAGTGGTAGTCCTTTCCACTGAAAAGCATATGTAATTAATCAAAGCACTTGTACCAATATGTAATAATATTTTATAAATAAATACATACATATGAAAAATTCATTGATTCATTGATTCCAAAGGTCAGAGAGCATGAGGAGACCACCTACTCAGAACAACTGTAGAGTCAGTTTCACCTGAGCTGAGCCTAATAATTTGTGCTTGACTCAAAGTAGCAGACTCTTTTTAAGAGGATTTGCAAAAGATTATTAAAAAAAGGAAGCACATTTTCAGTAGACTTAAATTCACTGTATGGGGGATTGATTCTTCTCCTCCTACTGGAAAATGCAGAAGTTTATGAATCAAGGATGACTAAAAACTATTGGATTAAATTATATATCCCATTCACTCTTGAGTGGATTATGTCAAGAGGCAGAGGACAAAACACTGCTATTGGCAGGTTGTTCCAATAATTACCCTCTGTGTTAGAAATGTTTCTTACTTGTAATATGAATTTGCTAAGCTTGAATTTCACAGTATTTGCTCTTGTTAACAATCTCCTATGCTAGTACTCCCTGTGAAAGTACTTATACATCATAATCAAGTCATCCCTAGATCTTTCTGATGAACTAAACAGATTGAGTTTTTTTTGAGTAGTTCACTGTAGGTCTGCTTTTTTTTTAAGCCGTCAAAATATAGTTTCTTCTGAGCACTGTCTTGAATTTGTTGACATGCTTTAATATTCTACAGCCAGTCTCAGAAGTGCCATTTATACAGATAAACATCATGGCATATTGATTAAGAACATCCATTTCCTGATCAGAGTTCTGGAGACATATCATTGTGACTGTTTCCAGACAAATGATGAATTCTAAAAGAAGTACAGTTACACACATAAAAACACACAAATTCACTTTTGACCAATGAAAATATTTCATTTGACTGAAAGTGTCATTTCTATTCTGTTTATATTTGTGCCTACTAGATCTATTTAAAATTCTGTTTTAAATTAGTATATTTTTAACAGTATGCAAATTTGAAAGAAAAATAAAAACATATTTGTAAAATGAGTAATTACAATGGTTAATTTTGTATGCTTTTGAATCAAATGCAGGATCCAAGTTTTGATCTGTTCGAGCTTCCACTTTTCAGTGATATTGAAAATTATCTAAAGAAGTTTTATCTGGCTTTCTGTGTGACTTGTATCATTAAATGCATGGGTTGTTGTTGTTAGAGCTCAGCATACAGTAAGACATTTTTCCCAACATACAGAATTAAAATTAATTTTTCATAAACCATTTATTTTTATCTACAGGAAAACAAGCAAGAGGGTGACCCACATCAGACTGAATCAAAATTTGTCTTAAAATCAGAAAATATTAAACCCCAAAATAAATCACCATATACACATCAGGAAAAAAGGTTACAGCAAACCCCTCTGTAGCCTCCTCTGGACCCTTGATATTCAATAGATATGCTCATACTGAATTCAGCAGAGTTTGGATCAGCCTCTGAGCACAAGAGATTTTGGCATCACAGAGGAAGTTATATGAATGGACACTTTACTTTACTTTGTGCCTTCACCATCTGTTCTGCCCTCTAATTACAAATGCAAAATGAACATAATTAAATATTGGCATCACACAAAAATAAACTAGAAGTTATTTCAATGCATATGCATGTTCTTTATTAAATGCAACAAGTTTTGTTTTGCAACTGTTTTGTTTTCTTATGTTTCAAGACAGAGATTGAGGAAAAATTTTATTTATTTATTTATTTTTCCTGACAGAAAGGATATTTTTTATTAGTAAATTGGAAATTCAATACAGCACTTTACAACAGTTGGTAAACTGCAGTTTCTGTAAACAGAAATTCAGGCCTGAATTCTTCTATGAGGAAGAACAAGAGGAACAGCAGAAATAAGGAAGGAAAGTCATTACTGAATGTTGTTCTGACTCACTACTGAAGTCCAGTTCTTCATGCATGTGCCACTGGAGATGTGAGATTCATGTAAAAGCAACAATTTTTAAGTAGGCATCAACACTTGTGCTACTTCCCCTTTACATCTCAGGCTGTCCATCAGCTGATGCTGACCCAAGCTAGTGTCTGTCTTTTAAAATTGTGGAGACCCTTTATACTTAGAATCATAGAATCATAGAATACTGTGAGTTGGAAGGGACCCACAAGGATCATCAAGTCCAACTTCCATCTCTATATAGGACCGTTCAAAAATCAAACCATATGTCTGAGAGCTTTGTTCAAATGCTTCTTGAGCTTCAGGTTTGGTGCTGTTACCACTTCACAGCTGAGCCTCTTCCAGTGCCCAACTTAATCCTTATAAAAAGTGTTATTTAAGTGTCTTGGTACTTTACAGCATCTATATGGGATCCAAGGAAGTATTGCCTTCCCTATATTTCAGATAAAGTGGGACAGATCAGAAGCATTATGATCTGTACGTACCCCGCATTAAAAAATATAACAAAAAAGCTTATTTGTACCAGTACATGAAAGAAGGGATAGGGAGTCACGTCTGGGCCTGAGGCCACGTGGCTGACAATGGCTTGTGTCCCAGCTGCTTTGAATCAACCTCCTGTAGAGCTGCACTGGTATTGCAGAGTCCTTGGGCATGTGTTTCTTCAGGGTTCCAGTGTCCCACGGACCCTAAGACATGATTCTTTTTGTGTGATTATTCAGTTCAGAGTGTGTGAATTAATGAGGGACTGTGCTGTGGCCTGGCAGAATTATGGTTTTATAGCTTGAAACCAAGGGCAAGTGTTACATGTCCTAGGTGCAGCCAGAAGGCATGTGGCTGATGGTCAGCCCAGATTCCCCTGAAAAAGAGTTGGAGGAATGTTTTGACTGTAAGAAGGTGAACATGCTGCCAGCCTTTCTATCTTGCTCTCTTGTGGAGTGAGTCATACTTCAAACCATTCCTAAGTTTTGTACCAGAGAACTGTGGGAGCTAGCCCAAACAGCCAAGGAGAAGGTGGTGTCTCCCAGGAGCATGGTGGTTTTCACACAGTAGAATAATTGTACCCAGAGAGACTAGACCCATTAAAGAAGTTGCAATAGCACTTGCACTGCAGTGATGATCGAGCCTTTTGTTTCATGAGTCCTGGGTTAAGCATATGAAGTCCCTATGGAGGATCCAGGGAGATGGGCATCCCTGAATGGGATCTGCATAATGCAGCCTGCCAAGACCTACCTAGGCTACTCAGTAGGATAGTTGAGGAGAGAAGTATGTTTTAAAATAAACCTCTCTCTGACAGTTAATTTTGAAAGTCCAGGCTTCACTTTGGATTCACGGACATGAATCCTTTCCAATAGTGTGCTGAAACTGTTCCTTCTTCACATATTTCATAGTAAACATTTACTGGGTAGTAGACTAGAAGTGAAAGGGTTCCAGTTCCTAGACTGTGCTTTACCACAAAGGTAAAAATCTCTCTTCTCTTTCCATCTGTCACTCTCCTATGCCAACTAGATAGAAGATGTTTGATGTAACAGAAGAATCGATGAAAGTGAGATGACTAGAACATCTTTGTCTTTCAGTTAGCTTCAAGTAGACAAATACTCTTACAGTTTTGTTAAATGCTCCAACAGCAAAATAGTTGGGTAATGCTACTTCAGCCCATGTTTTCTGTAGTGCTTAGCACTTCATTTTGGCAATACCTACTCACTCTAGACTGTCATGAAAAAACTAGGTAAAGAGTCTGCAGTTTATGTCCTCATGAGACATAAGCTAAGAAAGGTTATAAGTATGCAAATTTCTCTTTTGGAGGCAGAGGGGCGCAACCTGTTGCAATTTGTTTTTGTCTTCACTGTTTTACTACATACACTAGCACTGTGCTGCTGCCGACTGAACTGGAGACTTCTCAGTGAGCATGGGGATGGATACACCATGGTTGATAAGTGATATGCATTTCAGGACTGGTGTGTAAACAGCTACCAGCTGAGCCTTGTGTTGTCAGTGAGCTCCTATTGGTTGCCCTCTTCTGAGAATGGCAATAAGTAGCTCAGCACTGTTGAGATTTCATCAATGTGGGACTTGTCCATAAACAGGTTATTAGGTACTCTGAGCTGGATTCTCTCTGCCCTATCTTTACCTTTCTAAAAATTGGGTGTATAACCCAATGTCGTCATTAGGGGTCCCTCTAGAGCCAACTGAGTCAGACAGGCACTCTACCACATCATTTCTTCAGTCACAAGATATGTTTACAAGACATGTAGGGTGACTCACCCATCAAGAATAGAGAGAATCCTGGTTGTTAGCTCAGACTAGATGCTTAAAATTAACAGAGACAGAAACTACCTATATGGGTTCTCCTAGTGAAAACTGAGGATTTTTTTCAAGCTATTTTAAGGTTTTCAGTTTTCAGCTAGAAAACACCTCAGTATCTACAGCTGTTGGTGTATTTAATATGAAATCAAACAGTCCTAGATCTTTCTGTGAATTTTCTGGTGCTATAAATGCAGTGGTAGACCGAGAGTGTAAAGCAGTGCTCCTGGGCTATTGAAGAGGATTCTTCCTTTTTTTTTTTGCTCACCTGTTGATAGTTGATAGCAATTATTATGCCATTGAAACTCTCTTGCAAGTTGATCATATAGCATAAATGTCTTCAATTTAAGAGTTCCATAAAACAAATAAATGAACAGAAATAAATATATGTTCCAGGTTGAATACTTGACTATAAATGAAAGATATAGCAGTAGACAGGTATAAATTGCTCATATTTCCCAACATATTTCTCCAAGGAAAACCCTTCCACATCTGCTGACCAGAGACAATAGAAGCCCCCTAGAAGGAGGGGGTGTGTAATAGAGAGATTAAATGTTTTAGAAGAAGGTGTGAGATGCTAAATTCATATCGAAGACAACCCAGACTGTAACGATGTTAAGAATTACAGTCACCATTTCAAGTACTCCAAAAACTTTTCAGTATGTGACTTTCAGTGTTGTTTTTCAAACATAGAGTTTGTCTTGGAGAGGATAACATCAGTTTGGTACTGTACCTCACACAGTGTTTGGAGGAAAGAATTTGTTTCTCCTAGAGTCCCGTTGAAGTGTTAATTTAAAGATGTAATAATGTAAATCTTATTTCAAACATTCTTCCTCCCTGGCAGACTTCTATATTAAGACGTTTGGGTAATTGACCAATGTTACCATAGCTCAGCAGGCATTATTTTCTTTTGGTAAAAGGATACCATAGTAAATTTCAATGAGAAGGAGGAAAAAAAAACAACAACAACAACAAAAACAACAAAAAAAAACCAGGCCTAAAAAGGACTTGACTAGAAAAGGAAAATATAAATCAGATGGGAATGATGGAGACACATTTTCATATATTTCTTTTCTTTTAAGATCGTTTTAAAAGTTTCCCTTCACTGCACTTTCTGACTCTGAATAAAATGAAGCAGCAGCAGCTGGTAACTCTCCATTGCCTGTGCATTGCTGGCCAGCTAAACCAGGCCTGGACACAGTGTCCAACAAAATCAGTGTGAAAGTTTCCATTAACTTGTGTGGGCACTGCAGCAGGTGATGGAGGGAAAGGCTTGATCCCACTGAAATCAAGGGGAAAGCTCCCGTTGCCTTCAGCGAGTGGGTCCTGGGTCCTGAAGACATACCTGGTAACTCCATTGCAAGTCCTTTTGTGGAAGGATAAGAGGAGCCTTCCTGGTCCTTCTGTACAGTCATATACATCTCCAGCCATTAATAGTTTGAAAGCTGCAAAACAAATTTCTGGGAGGCTGGTTGTGCTGGTGCTGGTGCAACCCTCTTGTACTGCAACAACAGAAAGGAAATTTTGTCTCCCTTTCTGCTCCTCCTAATTAAGCCACAGTGGCCATTGTGGCTCTGGGGCTCTTTCTTCAAGTCATTGTTTCTCAGTATGGTTTTACTGACACATGAAAAAAAGCTCAGGGGCAGGAGTCGCATGGTGCTTTCTACTGAAGCTTCAGCTTTAAAGCTGGGACTCAGACTGCTTCAGTCTACTGCTGACAATTTAGCAAATGGTCCGTGTTATGCTGCTTTGATCTTGTGAAAGTTTTCAAAAATTTCATCCTTGAAGAAAGCTACAGGCCCAACAGATCCCCCAGTTCATTAGCAATCCTTTAGCAGTTCCCAACAATTAGAGCTGTCAGCTAGCCGAACTCCATTCGGAGGCCGCACATTCAAAATCCCTGACTAATGACTTCGTAAGAAGACTTGACAGTGTGTTGCAATTTGTTATAATTGAATCTAAGCTGCATCAGCTGTTTGAGGGGCTGAAATGTTTTCAAACATTACATTGATTTAAATTAATGCCACAAAAATATTCAGAAATCGTGTCTGTCAGATTCAGTGCTAATAATCATGTACTCTTCAGATATGAAGAAGACATTTCATCACCATTTGAAAGCATTGTTAAGAAGGCAGCTTAAATTCCCCCTCCTCCTCCTCCCTTAAGTGAAAAATAAGTTGATAATCATTATACTCATGTGAGGAAAGTGCTTGGTAACTGGAATGGGATGGAGTGGGAGGGGGAGGCCCCCTGATCTATGAGACCCTGGGGAAGTAAAATTTGAAAAGCTCATTACAAATAATAATTTTCACTGACAACTCTTCAATATAAAACTTCAAAAAAATTTAAAACAAATTCTACAGCAACGGTTGGAGGAAGTTCAAAAAGAAGAATCATCTCTTCTGACTCGATCTCTGCCTTTATTTTAACTGTGGGCACATAAAACTGAACTGTGGGACATTTGGCAAGCAGACTTCCAGTGCAAGCTCTCTGTTTGAGACTTGCATCTGCTTTCTGAATATCTTTCACTCAGAAGGGGTGGGATAATACGAGGTATATCAAGGTAGCTTTACTTTCTGAAAAAAATATTTTGCTATGTTGTGTGTTTCCTATTGTTGTTTTGTTTTGTTTTGTTTTATTTTGTTTAACTTCTGTTAGCAAGAAACTAAGATGGGCTCAGACTGTAAGCAGTGAACCTGAATTTTCCTACTTTTAATGCTCTAGAGACTAAAAATGGAATTTAAATTCCTTCTTTCATGTATATAAAGGCTACTTAAAAGCAAGTCCCAGACAGAATTTGGGACTTTGCCAACATGAAAATCAAGACAGTTTGGATTCAGTTGTTTTACTCCCACTTGAATAATAGAATATCTTGAGCCAATAAAATGGTGAGTTAAGACTTAATCAGTACAGAAATTTCAGTACTATAAATGTCACGGAGGGAATTCATTTCTCACTAATATATCTGGGCAACTTAGGCTGAGCTGGGTCACTATGGGTTCTAGTTATCATAGAATCTTAAAATCATTAAGGTTTGAAAAGACCTCCTAGATCATCTGGACAAACCATCCCCCTACCACCAATATCACCCACTAAACCATGTCCCGAAGTACCACATCCAACATTTTCTTAAACACCCCCAGGAGCGGTGACTCCACCACTTCCCTGGGAAACCCATTCTAATGCCTAAATACTCTTTCTGAGAAGAAATGTCTCCTAATTTCCAACCTGAACCTCACCTGGTGTAACTTGAAGCCATTCCCTCTAGTCTTATCTCTAGTTATCTGCGAGAGGAGGCTGACCCCCAGCTCCCCACAACTTCCCTTCAGGTAGTTGTAGAGAGCAATAAGGTCTCCTTTAAGACTTCTCTTCTCCAGACTAAACAATCCTAGTTCCCTCAGCTGCTCCTCATAAGACTTGTATTCCAGAAACACATTATCGTGCTACTTTTCCAAATAGATATGAAAACTACTTATAGGCTGAAGCATAGAAAGAACTAATGAACATCTCTGACCTACAGCAACTGATCGTAACCTACTGTAAGACATCTTTTGTTCCTCTGAAGTTCTGAAATTCACAGTGATCACCTGACCAAATGTTGTGGTTTAGCCCGGCTGGCAGCCAAACACCACACAGCCGTTCGCTCACCCTCCCCCCTCCCTCTCCGGGATGGGGGAGAGAAACGGGAAAGTGAAGCCTGTGAGTTGAGATAAGGACAGTTTATTAAGACAGGGAAAATAATAACAATAATAATAATAATAATAATAATAATAGTAATAATGTGTACAAAGTGATGCACAATGCAATTGCTCACCACCCGTTGACCGATGCCCAGCCTATCCCCGAGCAGCCGGCCCCCCCACCCCGGCTAGCCACCCCTATATATTGTTCAGCATGACGTCAGATGGTATGGAATACCCCTTTGGCCAGTTTGGGTCAGCTGTCCTGGGTCTGTCCCCTCCCAGCTCCTGCTGCACCCCCAGCCTGCTCGCTAGCAGGACAGAGCGAGAAGCTGAAAAGTCCTTGGCTTGGTGTAAGCATTGCTCTACAACAATTAAAACATCAGCATGTTATCAGCGCTCTTCTCATCCTAATCCAAAACATAGCACCCTGCCAGCTACTAGGAGGAAAATTAACTCTGTCCTACCTGAAACCAGGACACCAAATGTGGATATTTATTGTATACATACCCAGATCTGAACTGGCCAACGGACAGACCTGATGGAAGCAACCCATCTCTTCCTGAGGATGATATAGTCTCACCATTTGCAATACTGGGTCTCAAACTGTAGAAAGCTGAGATAATCGGTTCCTAATCAGGAATTGGATGTTCTTTGAAAGGTGTTAAATTATAAAACCAAGCAAGAACACAAGCAAACAGACCCCACTTTGAATCTCTACATATTGACTCTTCTGTACTCTTGCTTCATTTTTATTTTTTTTTTCCCTAGGCTCACATCTATTTTCCTGCTCTTTGTAAGATGAATAGTTCTTATTATTAGTATATTTATTATTACTATTAACTAACTATAGTTAGTTATATCTGTTATTAACATTGTGGACTGGTTTTTTAACAGATTGCAAGGAAGGCACAATTTGGGAAAAGTAACTCCCCACTTGGGGAAAATAATAAATAAAAAAAAGATTAAAATATTGTTGTAAGTGCATTCTGAATTAAAAATAATTTTTAAAACATGCTAATATAATTATAACATTAGTATACTTTTCCTTCTTTAAGAGATCTGCCATGGCCAAGAGGTAGAAGGACTGAGTTCTCAGAAGGACCTTTAGTATAAATGCAAAGATACTCTGATACAAGTATATAAATATGCCTTCACTACTTTAAAGTTAATGTAACATAATTTTTATTTCTAAAAAGTTTTACTACCTAGACTTCTTTCTTATCCAGATGGCATGTGGGGAATGAACAACATATTAGTTATTCTTTTAGTCTTGCTGAATTCAAAAATGAGTGTGGCTCATAAAACTCCTTTTGTAAAAAGCTCTATGCAATGTCTCATTAATAAAAAATGTCAACAGTCAGCTTTGAGATCTTATAATTCAGCATTCCCAGGTTTTACAAAGATGTGTATTATAGGGATCAGGTTTATCATTAAATAAATCACAGAAGAATACACCACTAACACATTCTATATTTTTTTCAGATATTCATTTTCTTTAAGTATTATGGACCTGATTCTATTAGGCAGTTGTAATTTCAGGAATGCTTATTTGTGGCCTTTATTGAGAACTTAAGGCTTGACTTATTTCAATAACCTGATAGAAGCTAGTCTTCTAGGTTCCCTCTGTAGTCACAGGATTGTGAGAAGCACCTCCAGATAATGATTTGCCTCACTAACTCTTTTTGACAACAATCTCCAGATGCTGCTCCTGCCACAGGCATTTTGTTCATTCAGATGTCTTGCAAGAGAACGCTGCAGCATTTCAGATGTTGACACAGAGAATTCCAGAGACAAAATACATGAAACTTTTTATTGCCTTGAATTGACCTTCTGTATTTTCA